>NC_086448.1:809792489-809822489 GCF_028390025.1 Pseudophryne corroboree
CTTAGGAGATGGCGTGCAAAAAATTGTGAGCACTTGCTCCCAATGGCTAAACAATTGAATAGCTTCCTCAGTTGTCTGTTGCTTACGGGAGCCCAAAAACTGGTCCCGCCCCCAGTGCATGTGAGCTCATGATATCGTAGCAGAGGAGCCTGTGAGCAGGAAGCTGGTTGAGGAGACAGTTGTGCTACTTGAGAATTGTAGGCTCTCACCAGCAGGATCCTCTCTGGCCTCTGTTTCGTGCCTGCATCCGCCCCGTACGCCTCTCTTCTGTTTCTGTGTCTGATTTGTTGTATCGACCGTCTGGCGCTGAGTTTTGAGGCCCCTTATAGCCACATGTGATTGTGTTGATGATGCTCTCAAAACACTTGATGTGTTGAATGGCCCTGGACAGAAGTCATTCTGCAGAGACTATTTATTGCTTAAATGCCCCAAGCCATACAGGTATGTGCAATAGGTTAGGGGTCCAGCGATATTTTGGCAATTAATGCTGTAGAGTTAAATCAGAAATAATTAAAAAAGTTAAAGCCAGCTTGGTTTTACCTTTTTAGGGTCAATCAGTCGCTGAGATTGTGCCTGGGGGCCCATCTGCTCCTCTAGGGAAAAGGTTTCAGACTGTGTACTTGAATTATACATTATGCATATGTTACATTATATATATATATATATATATATATATATATATAAAGTGGGCCAGACCAGGTAATGGTTAGTCAAGCCTCTGTGGCCTCACTCATAAATATGGGCCCCTAGCACTACATTCCCCATGTGGGCCCTTCATGTCCCAGTCCGACACTGTATATAGTAAATACTGCTAGTGCATGCATGATAATGCACTGTAGAATATGCACCATAGTCCTGTGCAGCATAATGTAACATGTATAATGTATAATTCACCTGATCCACCTAGAAGAGGAGTTGGGCCCCTAGGCAGTGGGCCCTCTAAGGGTGTCCCTTGTACCCCCGTGGGCCAGTCTAACCCTGAACACCCCAATATACCAGTAATATTGTGCACACCAGAGCTACCAAATGAAACCCATTCATACACAAGGTACATGCAAACCCCACACAGATAGGTAATTGGTGAGGAATTTAATTCATGTCCGGGTCTGTGAGGCAGTATTACTGACCACTACACCTTACATCCAAAATAGCTGCTGCTCACTGTAAAATGTAGACAGATAATGTTCCTTAATTTACTTATAGTGACAGATAATAATTCTACAGTACAACACTAGTTACAGAGGGTAAAATCTTGTCCTAGTAAAGCATGACGGCTGAGTTAGACATAAACTCTTGTTGCATTTTAAATAGATTGTAAGTTTATGAGCAGGCCCTCCTACCTCTATGACTGTTTGTTATTACCAAGTTTTGTCTTATTATTGTGTCCAGTTGTAAAGCGCAACTGAGTTTGCTGCGCTATATAAGAAACTGTTAATAAATCTAGTTTGCGTGACATTGGAGTCTCCAGGTATTGCACAACAACAAGTCCCAGCATACCTTATCAGCTAACAGAGCATGCTGGGAATTCTAGTTTCACATCCCCTAATGTGCCACAGGTTGTCCAGACCTGGCATAGTATGTGTGTTTGTTTTGTATAGTTTAGTACATATTGCTGATCATTTATAATGAGCGATTCTTCATAACTTGCTGCTTGCGTATCTCTTTTGCTTTCTAGTTCTGGATTGTCTTATCTGCATGTTCGTTTTGTACGCAGTGATACAATGACTGTAACATGTAACTGGGTTAAAAAATCTGGTGATGCCAGAAGAGAACTAGACATCTGGAAGTTATTTCCTATTTTGTCTGTTTCCTTGAGTTCAGGGGTCTTGAACTCCAGTCCTTATGGGCTATAAGCTGTCCAGGATATAAGGCTATCCCTGCTTGACAGTATGCGTCAATCAAAAAATGAATGAGCCGCTCACGGACCCACCTGCAAAAATATCCTTAAAGGAACAGTGTTCCTTATTTGTATGTTTAATTCATTTTCCCATAAATGCGAAATAATTTTGGTTAGTTGGATAAACTTTATTTCTAAATATGACTTTACTGCTAAAATATCATCAAAACCGGCTTGCATTGTGTTCGCAGCACACCGCGCAGATGGGACGGTGACCTGTCCATGGTGGTCATTCCGAGTTGATCGCTCGCTAGCAGTTTTTAGCAGCCGTGCAAACGCTATGCCGCCTCCCACTGGGGAGTGTATTTTAGCTTAGCAGAACTGCGAACTAAAGGGTCGCAGAGCGGCTACAAAGTTTTTTTTTGTGCAGTTTCAGAGTAGCTCAAAACCTACTCAGCGCTTGCGATCACTTCAGACTGTTCAGTTCCTGTTTTGACGTCACAAACACGCCGTGCGTTCGCCCAGCCACGCCTGCATTTTTTCTGGCACGCCTGCGCTTTTTCCAAACACTCCCTGAAAACGGTCAGCTGACACCCAGAAACGCCCACTTCATGTCTATCATTCTGCGGCCACCAGTGCGATTGAAAAGCTTCGCTAGACCTTGTGTGAAACTACATCGTTCGTTGTAATAGTACATGCGCAGAAGTGCCGTTTTTTTGCCTCATCGCTGCACAGCGAATGAATGCAGCTAACGATCAACTCAGAATGACCCCCCATGTGTATAGAGAAAAGGAATGAAAGAATTATAGCATTTCTCAATCAAGCTGGTTAGCGTTTGGTTTTGCAGTTTAGTTTTGAGAAACCCAGAAACTTCTTCCAAACACGTAGCCTGCTGTTTTCATACGCGGCGCCCTTAATTGTGTAACTTACTGCGGGTAGTCGTTTGATAATGGTAAAACAAAATCCATAGGATTGTGTACTAATGCCCATTAAATCCCATCCATAAATAATGTATCTAGTTTTCTATTTAATTCTCACAGTGTGATGAGTATCTTAGATAATTGCATTTAAACCTAATGAGGTTTAGACTTTTTTAAACTTCTTTTTAATTATGTAAGACTCTGAAAGCTTTGTAGTGACCTATACACTCCAGCTATAAAAGATGTAACAAACCTCAAATATGGGAGTTACGACCCTTATTTGCCAAGAAGGGTCAGTAATACCAAGGTCTGTATGGCTTGCAGCACAGGTTCTCACTATGACCTCAGGACCCCAAACTGTGCATGTTTTCCAGGTCTCCTCACAGAATCATAGGTGAAATAATTAGCTCCACATGTGGAACTTTTCAAATGTACAGTGTCGGTGAGTATTGACTGAACCCGTGTGACCTGGATCAGACCCTTTCTTACCCAGGATTGCACTAAGGGGTCTATTTACTAAGCATTGGATGGAGATAGAGCACACAGAGACAGGGGCATTTCTGCAGAGGAGGGGGCCCGTGTGCACCTCCGGGTGGGCCCCCTACTCTGCACGGCGCTGTAGACTCCGGCACTGTGCCGGAGTCTACTGCGCATGTGCAGGTCTCCGGAAACATGGCGCCCGCCATAATCCGGAGACCAATTTGGCTACCGCGCATGCGCGGCGGCCATTTTGGCTGTGATTTCCGGCGCGATAAAAGCTCCCTGTGCTGGACTCCAGAAAGGTAAGTATTAAAATGGGTGCAATGGGTGCGGTGTGGCCCCCCCCTGGACTCAGGGGCCCGTGTGCACCGCACCCATTGCACCCATTATAGAAACGCCAATGCACGGAGATAATGTCCCAACCAACCAGCTCCTAACTGCCATTTTTCAAATGCAGTCTGTGACATTCCAGGTAGTTGCTGATTGGCTGGTACTTTATCTCCGTGAACTTTATGTCCATCTAAGGCTTAGTAAATAGACCCCTAAGACCCTTATCCACTCATTGGTCATCTCCAGACCTGACTACTGGATCCTTCTCCTACCTGCCTTTCCTGACAAGCGCCTCTCTCCACTCCAATTTATCCTCCATGCTGCTGTCCAGCTCATCTTTCTCACCAAACGCACTACATCCACCTCTCCTCTCTTACTGGCCCTTCACCGGCTCCTCTTCCCCAACAGAATCCAATCCACTCTTCTCACACTCAGAAAGCCCTCACCCATTCCTCTCCCATCATCTCTGACCATATCTTCACTAATGCATGCCACCTCTCCTGCCAACTGATTACCTCCTCCCACTCCTACCACCAAGATTTCTCACGTGCTGCTCCTTTTCTCTGGAATTCTCTACCTCCTCCCCCCCCCCCCCTTCCAGACTCTCCACCTCGGCCGCCAGGTTTTCACCCCCAAGGATATCATACCATATACTACCGGCTGCTGCCTCCGCTGCCCCGCGCTGCTGACACCGCCCCCCCCTCCTCCCTCCCCCTGCAAACGTGTGTGCAGGCAGTCTTGGTCCCGTAAACTAAACTCCTCCTCCCCCTAGCAACACAGCCAGAGGTCCTTCCGGCTGCAGTGAGGAGGCGCCCGGGACAGCCTGCTGTCTGCTTCCCAGCCTGGGAGGAGATGGAGAGCCCAGGGATGTGACGGAGACAGGTATCGCGGGGGGCCCCTGTCACCGCATTGTGATATTAATCGCATATGTTAGTACATATGCGATTAGCATCGCTGCGAGGGGCGGCGATGTATTTTAATACATCCTGCCCCAAAAAGAGCTCTCAAGATCCACTTCTTCACCCAACCCAGGGAACTCTCCCCCTAAGCCCTCTGCCCCACGCTCACTGTCTACCCCATCTGTGTCACCCCTGACTGTCTGCCCCTCCCCATTAGACTGTAAGCTCTCACGAGCAGGGCCCTTTTCCCTCATGTGCCTTTCCTTCTCTTACTTAAACCATATTCGCCTCCATATTCCCTTCGACAGCACCAATCCCTCGGTTTTCTGCCACCCCGATACTTATTTCAGTGTTGTCTGCTGATGCAGCTATGTGTATATACCCTGCACTTGTCCTATATTGTCTTGAACTGAAAGTCACTGTTTTCTTGATTTGCTTATTTGTTTATGTGCTCTGTAAGTGGATCCCTTGTGGTGCCATATAAATAAATGATGATGATGATGATGATGATAATAATAATGTTTACTGTTTGCTCATACTGTAGTAATACGTAGTTGGCACTTGTCAGAAGATGCATGGAGTTTCCGCTGTATGGGCCATATGGGTGCTTCTGATGCCGTGGGGTGAAAATTGGCTATTTAACAAAGCACCAGTTACATTTTCATCTAGGTGAGAATGAACAATGTATTTTACCATATTAATTCCACGGTAGATACAGCCTTGTATAATCCGTCCATGGCTCAAATTCTTTGTTCTGAATTATTTTAAGTCTTATTTTGAATATATATATTTTTTATGTAATTAAATGAACTGTTGTAATGTATTTAATATAGCAACAATACTTGCCTCCTTTTGAGAACTTTTCCATGTGCCATAATTCAAACTTATTATTATTATTATTATTATTATTAATAAAGCGTCTTTGATTAAATGCTTTAAAAAAAAAAAAATATATATATATATATATATATATATATATATATAAAAATATAATTAAAATGTGAAATCTGCGGGACAAAAAACTTGCTTCATTGTGACATAGCTGCCTCGTGTATATATAGTTGGAACAGAACGGCAGTATATCTATAACGTAACAAAAATAAATATATACACCTGACAAATGTTTATGGCTCAGTCACAGATGGCACGTTATCCACAGGCCTTAATTGTAGCTCTTCACAACCTCTGAGTTTACGTCCCTTTAGACAGCACGCTGAGCTCGGCTCTAGCATATGTCCGAGGCATGGAAGACATACGTACCGGGTGAGTGGGTGGCCTGAGATTTGGAAACTTGAAACTTGCAGAACTTTTATGCAAATATTAACTGCCAGGCTGTAGGTCTTTTTGAGATATTTCGGGTGGTACATTTGCTTGTGCGTTCTATGGCCCTCACTCCGAGTTGTTCGCTCGCAAGCTGCTTTTAGCAGCTTTGCACACGCTAAGCCGCCGCCTACTGGGAGTGATTCTTAGCATAGTAGATTTGCGAACGAAAGATTAGCAGATTTGCGAAAAGACACTTCTTAGCAGTTTCTGAGTAGCTCGAGACTTAATCTGCCACTGCGATCAGTTCAGTCAGTTTCGTTCCTGGTTTGACGTCACACACACACCCAGCGTTCGCCCAGACACTCCCCCGTTTCTCCAGCCACTCCCGCGTTTTTCCCAGAAACGGCAGCGTTTTTCCGCACACTCCCATAAAACGGCCAGTTTCCGCCCAGAAACACCCACTTCCTGTCAATCACATTACGATCACCAGAACGAAGAAAAAACCTCGTAATGCCGTGAATAAAATACCAAACTTAATAGCAAATTTACTTGGCGCAGTCGCACTGCGGACATTGCGCATGCGCATTAGCGACTAATCGCTCCGTTGAGGGAAAAAAATAACGAGCGAACAACTCGGAATGACCACCTATGTTCTCTTCTGTAGCAAGCAAAATAATTCTTGTCATGTTCTCGTATGTGCTGTAAAACTAGTGACTGCTGGATACATGTATGTGAGTGGGAATGTCTTGTGTACGGTTGTGATTGTGGATTTGGGTTGAGAAACTGAGTGGGCAGACTAGAGACAGAGCATCTTTTACTGGTGGTTTTGCAGTTTTATCCCATTTTCTGAGCGCTATAATTTTAAGTGTATTGATATACTATATGCATATCTTTAATGTATCCGTAGAGTGGCAGACCCAGGCAGGATCTATAGGGCAAAGTGGAATTAAACCTAAAAAGACAAGTATTGTATTGTCTTTATTTAAATTATCACAGCAGATTTTTGTTAACCAGAAAATGAATCTGAAGTTTCTCATTATGGATCCGGATTGGCCCTCCAGCTGTTGTTGAACTACACATCCTAGCAAGCCCTGCAACAGTTTTAGCGTGGCCAAATAACAAAACTGTAGCAAGGCATGCTGGGATGTGTAGTTCAACAACAACTGCAGCACCAAAGGTTCCCTACCCCTGCTGTCAAGCAACTATACCCATGCCCTAATGCCCACACCTCACCCCAAACCACTTTTTCCATAGCAGTTGTCATCATTATCATTGGGATACAAGTGCGGTAAGCAACATACCGCTAGGTGCAGCTGTGTGTCAAGTTGCATGTGATGCAGAATCCGGCCCTGTGTGACTGCTGCCAAAATTCTGTGAATGTCCATCCTACGGTTTTAGCCGCTGACGTTCATCACAGACAGTCTTGATCGCAATGCATGTAGACTTTTCCTTCGCGAACAAAGGACCTAATTCAAGTTTGATTGCAAAATAAACTTTTCCTCTAATGGGCAAAACCATGTGCTCTGCGGGTGGGGCAGATGTAACATGTGCAGAGAGAGTTAGATTTGGGTGGGTTATTTTGTTTCTGTGCAGGGTAAATACTGGCTGCTTTATTTTTACATTGCAATTTAGATTTCAGTTTGAACACACCACACCCAAATCTAACTCTCTCTGCACATGTTACATATGCCCCACCTACAGTGCACATGGTTTTGCCCATTAGAGGAAAATGTTATTTTGTAATCAACCTTGAATTAGGCCCAAAGACAGAGGAACACATTGCCATTGCTAGACAAAGACATGCACTACCCTCATCGTATTGTTACAGCTCCCAATCAGATGAGACTGAGATTGCAAAGCTCCTGCTATTATGTACAGTATAATAAATATATTTCCACGTCTATGCATTGAAACCTTCTACAATTGGATCGTTATGATGGACAGGCTGCCTGTTTAGTGATCCTCACCCTCACTCTTCCAGCTCTCCCTGGCCATTCCCTGTACAGATTAGACATAGAGACCGCTTTCCGGCTCCCATACCTCCGCTTGTCAGTCCTAGAAAGCTTGTTTAATATTGCTGTTTATAATGGGGATTGTTCGCCTAATCCTTGCCTCAACCCATGTGTCTCACAGATTTGGTCTTGAGAACTCCCTGTGGAATAGACATTTGTTTTTTTGCTGAAAGTGTAGGAATAGTTGCAGAACTAATGAGCAAAGTCCCAGCACAGCGTTTATGCTAAATGCCTGCGTGCATGAAAATGAGCTCTATTCCAGTTTAGAGCGCTGTCCTGTTTTGTAGGACGACACGGTAAATACATTTTATCAGTTTTGTGAATTACGGTTATATTTCATAGTATTACACGCAATCATGACACATACATCCGTGTGCAAATTTGCAAATACATTCCTCAGTGGTACCTTGAAAATGCAGAATCCTTTGTTCTTGCGACTTTCTTCCACTATAAGTGATTTCCATTTTTTCCAGACTTATGATTTTGCATTTGGGTTGCACCTCGGCGATGTATTGTTGTATATCTCCATATAGGTTCATGTATGCAAGCCAAGATACGTACTTTACTGTAGATGTGGATGACCTGGTACACTGTGATGAATGTTTAATTGCTAAATGCAGTTCATCTAGATGTTCTTCATTTTTCTTTTTGTGCTCTAGTGGCCTTTGATCACAGTGTCATTTGGAGAATTGTTGTTGCTACACCAATGGACTGCATATAGGGCCTAATTCAGAGTGGTACACTGCCGTTTTTTACGCTACGCGGCTGTGCAGACTAGATACCCCCCCCCCCCCCAAATGGTCACTTCCTGTCAATCACTTTGCCACTGAATCCTCATTGCGTATGCATTTGTACAAGTGCCTTTGCGCATTCGCTGTGCGATCGCAGTGCGTATGCTGTCTGCCAATAATTTCTCAATTGCAAAAACTGTGAATTAGGCCCATAATCCGCTTACACACTACAGTGGACATGTACTAAGCAGTGATTAAAGTGGAGAAGTGAGCCAGTGGAGAAGTTGCCCATGCAACCAATCAGCATTGACGTAACATTTATAATTTGCACACTATAAAAGTATACAGAGCAGCTGATTGGTTGCCATGGGCAACTTCTCCACTGGCTCACTTCTCCACTTTTATCACTGCTTAGTACATTCTCCCCTTTAGCCACTGTTACCTAACCTGTGGGTTGAGACCCCAACTGGAGGTTCAGAATGTAATCTTATTTTGTGGTCGCTTGATTGTCATTTTGGAACCATTTATTTATGTGGTCCCAGAACAATAGGACACTGGAACTTGAGTCCCATTGAAGAGATGGATGGGCCATTTGATGATTCACTATTTAGTGTTACAAATGTGGTGAGTTTTCTGAGACTTTGCTGAATTCGAAGGAGTGATATACTGTATATTTTATTTTTATTCCTTGCTGCAATGTGATTGGCTAGCATATCATAGATGGCTCAGATGACTGTTTTCACTGTTGTCCATATAAGGTCCTGATGGATTCTGATTTGGTGAGAAGTAGTCACACAAGTCCATAGTGGCTAGCTTAATCTTAGGCTATATGGTCCACACATGTTCTATTACTATATATCTATTTGTATTGGCTTTGAACTGAAGGATTGGTACAGTATTTATAATTAGGAGACAGACATCATGGAGAACATCTCACTCTTGGAGCAATGATGTTACTACTGTCTGGGCTTGGAAGTGATACTTTTCATCTTTTAGCTTATAGACTTTCTCTGAAATCAGGGTGTTTCCTCTGTCTATTGACTCTGACTCAGAGGTAAGCTTAAAGGGGCGAAAGGAAATGTCCCTGTGCTTTCATATTTAAATCATTCATAATTGCAAAACGTAATTACTTCCATCTGGTTTCATATATATTATTCAAAGGGCAAATGTCCATCCGGTGTGCTTCCAGTGATTGCTCGATGACACTCATGTGTCCCTGGTAGAAGATGCATTGTGTCGGGGGGGGGGGGGGGGGGAGGGGTTACTGGAAGAATCTAGCTGCCCGTAGATTGCATAGCCCACCTTTGGCATCATTGTCTTTGTGCCTGATCCCCATGATGTGCGGCACTCCGTGGTCATAACCTTTATGGGGACATGTACTAAGCAGTGATAAAAGTGGAGAAGTGAGCCAGTGGAGAAGTTGCCCATGGTAACCAATCAGCATTGACGTAACATTTATAATTTGCATACTATAACAGTATACAGAGCAGCTGATTGGTTCCCATGGGCAACTTCTCCACTGGCTCAATTCTCCACTTTTATCACTTCTTAGTACATGTCCTCCTAAATCTGTTATTGGCTGGTCCCTGGGGGGAATATATCCTTCCCCATGCTGACTGACTCTTTGACCTAAAGGTAGTAGCTCCATGTGTCCAAGACTCTTGTGTAGGGTGGCCAAACCTCTGCATGCAGCGATGTGATTGTGGGAGCCCTATCTCGCCCTCAGTAAAGATGGAGATGTTGAGCACACACTACAATAAGATACTTTATACATTTGGGGTTGGTGTGTCAAGTATGAAAGAATGCATTCTATAAAATTAAAGGTAGAATGTTACTGGTTGCTATGGCCAACATCTCTGCTGTTCCACTTCTCCGCTCTTCTCACTACTTGGTACATATGCTCTAGGGTCCCTGGATGCCAATGGCTTTTTTTTGGTTTGTGTGGGACAACAAGAACAAACGGACTGCTGCTGGCCGATGCCGCATATTTCAAGCTTTCTATGCATTACCAAGATCTCAAGCACCGTTAATAATAATGGGGAGAGTTTCCCAGAGGACAAATGTTCCTGAATGGAATTCTAAAGAATATATTGAACATCTCCTCATACATGAGGAGAACATTGTGTTCTGTACATCAGCGATCTGCCAAGTGACCATGTATTTCCTCTCCCACCTCCTCATAGCTACATCCTGTCCACTACCAGCGAGCTCCGAAAAGCAAGTTGTGACTAGGGATTGCCATTGTAATCATCAATGGTTACCAACTATGTAATGGGTGACCATTGATGGTTTCCACAACCGGTGGTCATCTCATTTCTTTCATTAGAACATGTGGTCCCGGCACATTGTAAAACAAAAACATTTGGTGATGCCAGGCCATCAATGGAGGGAAACCATCTGGTTCTCCCTCATCGATGGCAAAAATATTCTACTATGGCCATAAACCATCGATAAAAATGAATCATCCATGATCGATGGCCATTCCTAGTTGTGACTGATAACTTGGAGGAATGGGTGTGGTATAAAAAGATGCCACCAGAGTGTTGATGGCTTATGAACGTTGACAGTCACAATGTCAACATGGACATTAAGCCAATGAGCAATATATCAACATTCATAAATGCCAACATGGTTAAAATGTTGACATGGTTATATTGTCTACATTTGACATGTGGACACCAGTATGCCAACATACAGTTTTCTTTTCATATTTTAGCTAAACCTTAACCCTAAAAATAACACAAAAATATACTGTTGACCTTTTAAGCGCCGACTTTGTGGAAACATCAACATTTGTGATTGTCAACACTTTTTCCTGTTGACATTCTGAGCGGATCCCGGTCAGGACAGGGCTATTCAGAAGCTCCACTGTCATACAGACAGCAGGGTAATGAACTTTTATTGTGTTTGTAGATATATTACTTGTTCATACACTGATACTGTGTAGGAAATGGTTTGTTTGTCCTTTACAACTGACAACAACGATGAGGTTGATTTAGTATACTATGGGGCAGATGTACTAAGCCTTGGAGAAAGATTAAGTGGACGGTGATAAACTACCAACCAATCAGCTCCTAACTGTCATTTTTCAAACACAGCCTGTGACATAGCAGTTAGGATCTGATTGGCTGGTACTTTATCTCCATCCACTTTATCTATTTCCAAGGCTAAGGGGGTAATTCAGATCTGATCGCTGGTCTGCGATCAGATAGTCGCCGCCTACAGGGGGAGGGTATAAGCGCTGTGCAAGTGTGCGTTTGCTTTTGTAGCAGAGCTGCTCAAAAATCAGTTTGTGCAGTCTCTGTGCAGCCCAGGACTTAGCAGCTGCGATGGAATCCTGCTGATCGGGGCCGGAGCCGACGTCAGACACCCTCCCTGAAAACGCCTGATCCCGCCTGCGTTTTTCCGGACACTCCTGTAAAACGGTCAGTTGCCACCCACAAACGGCCTCTTCCTGTTGATCACCTTGCGAACGCCCGTGCGCTCGGATCTGTCGCCCCATCCCGTCGCTAGGCACCGAAGCCTGTCGCTGTTGTGCGACGCGCTGGCGCATTGTGGCTCACATGCATGCGCAGTTCAGATATGATCGCGCGCTGTGCGAAAACGCACAGCAGCGATCAGCTCTGAATTACCCCCTTAGTACAGAATTTCCAGGGTCATGTGGACGGTATCCGTTTGGATGGTCGACCACTATTGGTTGACATTGACATATGGTCGACACATAAAAAGATCGACATGACTTTAAAAAAAATATATATTTTTAACCTTTTCATACTTTACCATCCACATGGACTATGATTGGTAACCAGTGCTGAGCACATGTAAGGGGACGCGGCACACTAATTGGGGTTCCTGGTCATGTTACGGAAAACATGACACCTAAAACAGTTAAAAAATCCACATCGACATTATCATGTGTCGGCCTGTCCCACGCCGACCATTTTTCTTATGTCGACTACTAGTCAATGTCGGCCAATAGTGGTCGACCTAATGAATGTCGACTTTAACATGGTCGACCATTCATACCAGAACCCATGTGGACCATGGGGGTAATTCAGAGTTGATCGCAGCAGCAAATTTGTTAGTAGTTGGGCAAAACCATGTGCACTGCAGGTGGGGCAGATATAACATGTGCAAATAGAGCTAGATTTGGGTGGGTTATATTGTTTCTGTGCAGGGTAAATACTGGCTGCTTTATTTTTACACTGCAATTTAGATTTCAGTTTGAACACACCCCACCCAAATCTAACTCTCTCTGCACATGTTACATCTGCCCCACCTGCAATGCACATGGTTTTGCCCAACTGCTAACAAATGTGCTGCTGCGATCAACTCTGAATTAGGCCCCATGTGTGGTGTTACCTGTGGATTCCTGAATTACATGTCTCCTTACAATGTCCTATTAAACATTTAACTATATGCAATTCTTTGCTAGTTAGCGTCCGAAAAAAACTCTAATTTTGATAACATTATAGCTGGGACGGTGAGGTCAGTCTCTTCACCCTCCTGATCTGACATAACCACCAGCCCTTATCTTGCGGTCTAGAATAATGGCGGTAATTGCATTTTTTTTATCTTTATCTCTCCGGTCTGGAAAAGTGTAAGCAATTGCCTTTCCTTGGCTCAATTACACTGAAAAGACCATAATCAGCAACTCTTGATTGTTCTTTGTGTGTAGAGGAAGTTATTGGATGATAGCAGGCTTGCCACGGTTCAGCTTCGCTTCTCTGCTGGTTGTCAGTCTGTGTTTTAGAACATACCTGATAAACATAATCTACTCCGTTCTTTTATCATTTCACAATATTGTTAATAGTGGCATAAACGGAGAGCTCTTTCATTATGTTGCATTTAAATGTAATACGACTGCATTTGCCGTTTTATCGCTGGCTGTAAAAGAGATGCGCAACTAAACCTTCCTCCCTTCTCTGCTTTTGCGCCTCTTCGTCTTCTTCTTCTCCTCCTCATCCTCCTCTTCCTCCTTCTTCTTCTTCTTCTTCTTCTTCTTCTTCTTCTTCTTCCTTTTATTTCCATTATTTAAAGTGCACATAGACCATATAGCATACCTCCAACCTGTACCGTTTTTTTGGGGGGACTGTTCCGCTGTCCCTCCCGCGGGCCGCAGGGGAAGAGGGCAGTTGGGAGGCTCTCTATCGCTTCTCTGCTGTAGAGCAGTGGTGAATAGATGTTGTGCGCATGCACACAGTGACGGGAAATGGGGGCGTGGCTCACAATTGAGGAATTACCGCAAAGGCACGCCCCCTTTTGTTGAGGCCGTTCCCCCTTTTCAGGTGCCTTTTTTGGGTCCTGCGGTGCTTCACTGCGCAGGAGTCCCGAATCCTTCTGCATGGAAGTTGGGAGGTATGCATATAGCACTTTGGTGTTTGGTGATTAATCATACTTTTCCTATGCTGACGAATCTTGGGTGGCTCTACCATATGAAGAGTAGTAAAGTGGCCCGTAGGCTGCTGGTGGCCACCTGGTGCCGCCCACTTCCCAAGTGAAGTCTGCGAAAAACTACCAATGTCTGCATGAAAATACATAGGCCTCCGACTTTCCGCGGACCCTATCCAGTATTGTATCCTCATGCCGGAGCAATCTGCCAGGAAGTTGCCAGTTATGTGATTAAAGGGTCTATTTACTAAGCCTTGAATGGAGATAAAGTCGCTGGAGATAGAGTACCAGCCAATCAGCCCCTAACTGTCATTTTTCAAACACAGCCTGTGGCATGCGGTTAGGAGCCGATTGGCTGGTACTTTATCTCCATCCAAGGCTTAGTAAATATACCCCTAAATCACAGGGTGGGCACATAAATTACATTGCACAGACATGCCTTTTTCTGGAGGGGGCTATTTGCCCATTTTATGCAGGTAGCATTGTCAGTCAGCCTATCTATCTTTACCGATGTCTATTCATTTGTTCTAATGAGCCTTAAGGGCCCTACACACCTGGCGTTTGGCCGCCGAGGTGCCCGACGGCCTCCTCCCGTCACCCGGCCCCATAGCACTGCATGCTAATATGGATGAGATTGTCCATATCGGCATGCATGCATAAGCGACTCGGCACCAACGATGAACGAGCGCGGGGCCGCACATCGTCCATCGCTGGTGCCTACACACTAAAAGATATGAACGATATCTCTTTCATTAATGAACGAGATCGTTCATATCTTTCAGTGTTATCGTGTAGTGTGTAAGGGCCTATTAGGCTGATATCCAATTGGCCATAGTAAATTACCTCAGCTAACTAGTGTGCCTGGGGCTATTTTATTAGCCCCGATGTGAAGAACTGATACATTGGGGGAGTTGTATCAAACATTCTAAAGAGTGGAGAGATGGACAAATGGAGAAGTTTCCCATAGTAACCAACCAACCAACCAACCAACCAACTTCTAACCATTATTGTAAAGAATGTACTTGACAAATATAATAGTTGGACGCTGATTGGTTACTGTTGGAAATATCTCCATGTGTCTAGTTGTCTACTTTCTAGAAGGGTTGATACATTTCTCCCATTATTACGTATTGAGTGGTTTATTCTGGCACACCTGTTCTTATCTTCTCTCCCACTGCTCCCTCATGCAGTCTCTAGGCATGCCATGCGCTTGTGTGTCCATGAAGTTGGTTAGAATTATTAAGGTACTTTTATATTCATTATCTGTGTCAACTTTGGTCATACATGGTGGGCTACTGTATGTTTATGTCGGGTATCCAGGATTCTTTAGATTGCCGTTAGTCCTAAAATACTGTAGGGTCTATTTATGAAGCAGTGAAAAGTGTGGGGAAGTGAGCCAGTGGAGAAGTTGCCCATGGTAACCAATCGGCTGCTACGTATAATTTTATAGAATGCACTTTATAAATGTTACGTCAACACTGATTGGTTGCCATGGGCAACTTCTCCTCAGGCTCATTTCTCCACTCTTTTCACTGCTTCATGTATAGAGCCCTGTATGTCCAGTCTGAAAGGTTCCTTACAACATTCACAGAGATATATGTAACTGTCCCCAGGCCCTGATGTGAGTGAAGAGGTTTCATGACGTTACCCCAAGTGTCAATGTGCCTTGGCCCTGGGAACACGACTCTGGATACCCACTTGGGGTCAGGAACCAGAATGTGCACCTCTGGTCTAAAGGTATCTACCGACAGCAGAATTTTTTTTTCTTTTAAGGGCATGTAGTTTTCAGAAAAGAACCATGGCCTTATAGGGGGTGTTTCAATGGTTTAAGCGAATTATCTCCTTTTTAAAGTGTGCGGGAGCTAATTCTGTTGATTGTGCACAATATGACCGGCCCAAAGCCCTACTATACAGGGATTTCTGTTCACACCTCTACAGAGTGTGGGGGTCCTTCCGAGTTGATCGCTAGCTGCATTTGTTCGCTGTGCAGCGCTGAGGCAAAAAAAGGCACTTCTGCGCATGCGGCGCAATGTGCACGCGCAACGTACTGTTACAACGGCCGATGTAGGGTCTAGCGGAGCTTTTCAGTCGCACTGCTGATCGCAGAGTGATTGACATGAAGTGGGCATTTCTAGGTGTTAACTGACCGTTTTCAGGGAGTGTTCGTAAAAACGCAGGCGTGCCAGGAAAAATGCAGGCGTGGCTGGGCGAACGCACGGCGTGTTTGTGATGTCAAAACAGGAACTAAACAGTCTGAAGTGATCGCAAGCGCTGAGTAGGTTTTGAGCTACTCAAACTGCACAAAAAAACTTTGTAGCCGCTCTGCGATCCTTTCGTTCGCACTTCTGCTAAGCTAAAATACACTCCCAGTGGGCGGCGGCATAACGTTTGCACGACTGCTAAAAACTGCTAGCGAGCGATCAACTCGGAGTGACCACTTGTGAGCAGAAACCCGCAATAAGGGCCTAATTCAGACCCGATCGCAGCAGCAACTTTGTTAGCTAATGGGCAAAACCATGCTGTACTGCAGGTGGGGCAGATGTAACATGTGCAGAGAGAGTTAGATTTGGGTGGCGTTTGTTCAAACTGAAATCTAAATTGCAGTGTAAAAATAAAGCAGCCAGTATGTACCCTGCACAGAAACAATATAACCCACCCAAATCTAACTCTCTCTGCACATGTTACATCTGCCCCACCTGCAGTGCACATAGGGGGTCATTCCGAGTTGTTCGCTCGCAAGCGGATTTTAGCAGATTTGCTCATGCTAAGCCGCCGCCTACTGGGAGTGAATCTTAGCATCTTAAAATAGCGAACGATGTAATCGCAATATTGCGATTACACACCTCGTAGCAGTTTCTGAGTAGCTCCAGACTTACTCGGCATCTGCGATCATTTCAGTGCTTGTCGTTCCTGGTTTGACGTCACAAACACACCCAGCGTTCGCCCAGATACTCCTCCGTTTCTCCGGCCACTCCCGCGTTTTTTCCGGAAACGGTAGCGTTTTTTCCCACACGCCCATAAAACGGCCTGTTTCCGCCCAGTAACACCCATTTCCTGTCAATCACATTACGATCGCCAGAACGATGAAAAAGCCGTGAGTAAAATTCCTAACTGCATAGCAAATTTACTTGGCGCAGTCGCAGTGCGAACATTGCGCATGCGCATTAAGCGGAAAATAGCTGCGATGCGAAGATTTTTTCCGAGCGAACAACTCGGAATGACCCCCATGGTTTTGCAAGTAGTGCAAGAGCAGTTCTGAGTACCTCCTATACTTATTTTTAGTTTATTGAATGAGGTATAACGATAGCACATGTGCACACTATAATGGAAGGTTGCCCACAGAAACTAAGAAGAAAAAAAAAATACAAAAATGAACGAAAAAAAAAAAACAATATGAAAGTTTTTTGTTTTTTTACTTTCTGCTCTTGAAAAATTCATACTTATCAAAGAGATTAAACTGTAATAATAAAAAATGATTGCCCATAGTAAAGGGGATCAATTTGACGGCTGTAGGGATATATACAGAATACCAACTCCGGAATCCTGACAGCCAACAGACGGAATCCCGGCGCACAGGGGCTATTCCCACTTGTGGGTGTCCACGACACCCATAAAGTCAGAATACAACCTGTGAAGACCGCAGCGAGCCTGCAAGGGGACTCTTAGCGCTAGCCCCGCAGCTGGCATCCCGCACGCTGGTAAATAGTATGTAACCCTATTAAAGATGGGAAAAAAATAGGAGATTGCACCAAAACATTTTAGTATTTATGCATCCTTTAGTAATGGTGATCACTGATTATATATATATGCTATACATGATATACATTACTATTACCAGTAATCTATAGTATAATGATGCAGATAAGTGATTGTTATGGAAGAGATTACTTCTACATATAATGGGCCAGATGTACTAAGCTTGAAAAGTGATAAATATCACTGTGATAAAGCACCAGCCAATCGGCTCCTAACTGTCATTTTTCAAACACAGCCTGTGACATGGCAGTTAGGAGCCGATTGGCTGGTGCTTTATCACAGTGATATTTATCACTTTTCAGGCTTAGTACATCTCCCCCAATATGTATAATACTAAATTTTTATGGGAATTTAAAGTGAAATGACCCCTATATTTCATTTGATATAACCCTAAATGACGACCCCCCCCCCCCATCTATAACAAGACGCGGTGTAACGTTCCTGTGCCAAAATGGTGATTCTTCTAAATGCCAAGCGTGCATACGGCTGTTCTGATATCTTCGTTGCAGCCTGTTGTCAAAGTTGGGTAACGTTTGCTGCATCCCGACAGTATTCTTGCAAAATTCTTATTTGATAAATGTCAGCTGCAATATCGCGCTGGTGTCTGTGTAACAAACATCTTGTTGTGCGTCGTCTTCTGACCGCAAAGGTTTGTCTTCTGTTTTGCTGTCTGAACATGCAGATAGGACGGGTACCTGTTTTCCAGCGTTTGAAACACGCAGGTGATAGCGGCGCTCTTCCCCCACTATATAAATCATGTCTTCTTGACGGCTGCTTTCCGCTTAGAGTTTAGCTTTTTCGCATCTTTCAGTGTCCTGTGTGGATTTACTAATATTGAAAATGTGGTGGATTATGCTGGCGTTATATTCTGTAAATAAATGTTAATACGTATTGGCGTGAATGGCCGTATTGAGGCAGTTGTGTCAGGCAGTCATTTTCTTTTAAGAGTTTTTTTTTTAAATCAACAGTAAGGGGTCTGAGCTCTGGAGAGAGATAAAGTACCAACTTCTGCCATGTTATATAGGCTGGCTTTGATAAATGTGAGTTAGGAGCTGATTGGCTTGTATATTTTTTTTTTTAAATATCCATCTACTTTATCTCTCTCCATGTAATAAACCTTGGGGAGAGAGATAAAATAGAGAGAGATAAAGTACCCGCTAATCGACTTCTAACTGCCATGTTACAGGCTGTGTTTGAAAAATGTCAGGAGCTTACTGGCTAGTACTTTATCTCTCTCCACTCTATCTCTTAGCAAGGCTTAGTACATCTGCCTCAAGGCTTACTAAATAGACCGCTAAATAGTCTTGCGTGTGTAAACTGGGTTTCAGACGGCCAAAGAAGGCACGTGCATCCATTTCTTGCTTGTCCGGAGCGGAGAGACCACGTTTGTATCGCATGGGGGAACCTGCTAGTGTGATTGGCAGGTGACCGTACACAGGTGATTATCTTATGGCTGAATTTGTCTGCATGGCCAAAGATGATCCCATTGGTTGTGTCCCAATAGTCCTTTGGCAAGACGCTTGTCTTGGAGGCCCTTACACCAGAGTAGTTCCTATGCGGTTGCATGTATTGGATTATTGACTGACGATCGGGGATAATTTGTTCATTATT
This sequence comes from Pseudophryne corroboree, assembly GCF_028390025.1. Classification (NCBI taxonomy): domain Eukaryota; kingdom Metazoa; phylum Chordata; class Amphibia; order Anura; family Myobatrachidae; genus Pseudophryne; species Pseudophryne corroboree. The sequence goes on from NC_086448.1 coordinate 809,811,720, forward strand.
GCAGACCATAAGAATATTAGAAGTCACTGAGGAGTTAAGACACTATGGGAGACATTTACTAAGCAGTGGTAAGAGCGGAGAAGTGAGCCAATCAGCAGCTCTGTATCATTTTATTTATCATTGGTTGCCATGGGCAACTTCTCTACTGGCTCACTTCTCCGCTCTTATCACTGCTTAGTTAATGTCCCCCTACATCAAGTTTTCGCGGCATAGGACCTCAGTCTAAATTATACACTAATACCGCGCATCTGCAAATTTGTAAGCGGCTCCATATGGAAATGTCGCAGACGCCGGGAATTCAATTGATATGCCCACAGGCGGCGTTGTGAATCCTAGCGGCTGCGTACAACGTGTAACTCCATTTTATATGCCGCTGTCACAAGCTATTACATAACAGGTGATTCTGATGATATCCCTTTCGTTGCCGGAGAGAGCCTACTTGTATTAGCCCATTTTGGAACAAGGGCGGAGAGGCCGACGTCGTTTTAAACAAAGTTGATTTAAAAAAAAAAACCAGACAAAAGATCAGTTAGAGGGGTGTCAGTTGGAGCCGCTGAGAGAGGAGATTTGGGTGACGCCGTTGAGCAGCGTGACGCAGATAAGAGGTAAAAGCAGCTGAGGGGGAGAGACTGCAACAAGCGGAACACCTGAGACTTGTGGTTCCACGCAGAGAGGGGAATTTATTTGTTTTCAATGGTGTGCTAATTAGTGGGAGACAGAGCAATTTAATTATTGATCAGGGCGAGCATGATGCAGGGACGCACACTCCTGCTCGCAGTCTCCTGAGGTGTGCGAAAAGTCTGTGGTTTAACAGGACCTTAGGCTGGTTTAGCCGTTTTAGGCGGCCAGAGCCGGTCTGTTTGGGCGTGACGAGTGCAATAATTAATGGTTATCCACAAACAATTGAATTGCTCCATCCCACTGAAGTGAGAGCTGTACTTGGGACGTAGCACCCTGCCTCAGTACAGTACATTATTGAAATTAAACCATTTATATGTCCAAAAGCATCCATTACAGCGGACCAGGCTTGGTTTGTGATACCTTTATATATATATATATATATATATATATACGCTGCAACGTTGCTATCCGACTGCCTATGTACTAAGCCTTGGCGAGAGCTAAATTACCAGCCAATTACAACCTAACTGCCATGTAGCAGACTGTGGGGCAGATTCACCAATGAGTGATAGTCTTGTTATTGCTCGTTACGAATGATGAACGGTGCTCCAGCCAATCAGCTCCTAGCTGTCAATTTACAGGCTATGGGGGTCTATTTACTAAGCCTTGAATTGAGATAAAGTGAAGAGAGATAAAGTGCCAAACAAGCAGCTCCTAACTGCCAGGTTACAGGCTGTGTTTGGAAAATGACAGTTAGGAGCTGATTGTCTGGTACTTTATCTCTGTCCAGTTTCTTTCTCCAAGTCTCAGTACATACACCACTCTGGGGCACAACGTGACCCCGGGTTACCAGCACTCACGCAATTTACAGAGTTTTCATCAAATTTCATAATGTTCAGGTATTTGGGTAAAGGACAGTCCATTACTTAAATATACTTCTGTAGATCGCTAGCAGAATGCATATTATGGCCCAGATTTATCAAGCCTTGGAGAGTGATAAATTGCACGGTGATAAAGTGCCAACCAATCAGCTCCTTACTGTCATTTTTCAAACACAGCTTGTAACATGGCAGTTAGGAGCTGATTGGTTGGCACTTTATCACCGTCCTATTTATCACTCTCCAAGGCTTGATAAATCAGGGCCTTTGTTAGGTTTACGTGAATATCCATTTTTTGTGTATGTAAAATTTGTCTTGAACATTCTGTAGTTTTGATAGTGAGAGTTCATTAGTGATACAGTTACCGGTAACTGTGAGACTTAATTTCATTTAGAGATTAGCGTGTTCGTATTTACTCGGTTCTTTACGCCAGAATTATCGCCATTTCTTATTTTCTGGATTTTTCTTATTGGCTAACCAAAACACGTGATGTCCGATAGCCAATAAGGAGATTTGGGTAAATCCGAGTAAAACTGAACCCACTCATCTCTCATTTCATTTATTATGGGCTTCATGTACATGTAAAACTAATTTCATTTATTGCAACCATCTTGCTGCCACATTCCAGTTCTCACCTGTGGTCATTTAAATGCAATTAGGATCCCCAAATGAGACTGTGAGCTTCTAAGAGCAGAGCAGCCGAATGATCACCCTACCTGGCCTCAGGGATGATATCAGGGGCTGAGGCAGCTACACACACTGACAGAGCTACAGCTGAGGTCATTGCAGCCCTCACTAGGGACGGCAGTCGACCATCGATGATTCAAAATCGATGGTTTATGGTCAATGTTGAATGGTTTTGCCATTGATTGGGGAGAACCAGATGGTTTCCCGTCATCGATGGTATTGAACCACTTGATGGTTCTTCTCCCACACCCCTACAAAGTGCAGAGACACAGAGCATAGCTCTGCCCCTGACTCCCACAAAGCCCCACCCCCAGCCTCTGATTGGCCCTTGGGCCAGTCAGTGAAAATACAGTGATTAACATCGGGTTATGTAATCATCGATGGCCATCTATTGCATAGTATGCAACCATCAATGGAAACATGCTATTCTTCATCGATGGTGACCATCAATGGTAGGCACTCCTATGGCCATCCCTAGCTCTCACATACTATTAGCACCATGAGAATCGGCTAGGTAGGTTTCAAAATCATCAATGACTTCCCGAGGGAGTTGTAATGGCGGAATCTGTCAACACCTTTAAGAATGGGTTAGATAAATTCCTATTGGATAAGGATATCCAGGGGTATGGTGCATAGTCATGCATTATAGTTACTATAAATAGGGTTAAAATGCAATGGCTGACAGCAGCATCAGTCAGAAATTTTAGTCAAATCATCATGCATAGGACACCACAAATAGGTTGAACTCGATGGACAATTGTCTTTTTTCAACCTCAGATACTATGGCCCTCATTCCGAGTTGATCGCTCGCAAGGCGAATTTAGCAGAGTTGCTCATGCTAAGCCTACGCCTACTGGGAGTGTATCTTAGCTTCTTAAAGTTGCGACCGATGTATTCGCAATATTGCGATTACAAACTACTTAGCAGTTTCAGAGTAGCTTCAGACTTACTCGGCATCTGCGTTCAGTTCAGTGCTTGTCGTTCCTGGTTTGACGTCATAAACACACCCAGCGTTCGCCCAGACACTCCCCCGTTTCTCCGGCCACTCCTGCGTTTTTTCCGGAAACGGTAGCGTTTTTATCCACACGCCCCAAAAACGCCGTGTTTCCGCCCAGTAACACCCATTTCCTGTCAATCACACTACGTTCGCCAGAGCGAAGAAAAAGCCGTGAGTAAAAATACTATCTTCATTGTAAAATTACTTGGCGCAGTCGCAGTGCGAATATTGCGCATGCGTACTAAGCGGAATTTCACTGCGATGCGAAGAAAATTACCGAGCGAACGACTCGGAATGAGGGCCTATGTTACTATGTTACTTATGCCCGATGGTGAATTATTTTGCCATCAATGGGGAAGAACCAGATGGTTTCCTGTTAAGGATGGTAAAGAAACACCCACTGTGTTCTGGTTTTTTGTCTGCTGCAAGTTGCCGGGACACACACCGCCCCAGGTTCTGATTGGCTCACCGGACCAGTCAGTGAAAGAACAAGGATTCCCATTGGTTTGGTAAAACCACTGATGGTCATCCATTTCATAGGTTTGCAACCATCGCTGGTCATTTTTCCATTTCACCATCGATGGTAAACACACCAATAGCCATCCCTAGAATCGGCAGGTCAGAGGAATGTTTGCTGAGCTCTGATTGAAGGAGCTGATCACATGTCTCTCTGACCCCGGAATGCCCTTCATCTGCATTGGTAGGTTTGTCCATTGACCTTTCCGCCATCAATATTTTCTAACTAACTAATTGGTGGAAAGACGTCTTTAGTTCAAACCATAAATGGCGCATGCGTGAAGGAGAGAGGTGGTTGGCGCATGTGAAAAGGAGCACTGCAACTGAAAAACAAACATCGGTACAAAGCAATCGATGGCAGAAATCTGTTAACTGTTAGGCCCTAAACATCGATGGTATTGACAATCGATGGCGAACCCCACCCCTCAGGCGATTCTGCCGGCTGATAATGGGATTGGCACCTGTGGAGGGTAAGCTGGCCAAATATTCTATGTAAGTTACAAAGGAAGGTTTGTCTGATAGATAAGGAGGGGGCAATCACAAGCAAGTGGTTTGAACAGACAGTGCTCCCTGCATAAGGCAGACCCCCAGGCTCTGAACAGAGACAGTGCTCGCCAAATTCTACAGTAGCTGTTAATGCAGTAGCTGTTATTACCACGCAGCATTCTGACTCCATTCTAGCACACAAAGAACTTTGTACATTACAATAGAACAATTGTGTTCCATACCTGTGTGTTTGGCAGATGCTTCATTCCTCATACCTGGTATCGGTGGGCTGCATTCTCCCAGACATTGGTTCACGCTACAAAATGGCCGTCTCAGCTCAGCGCAGGTGACCGGTCCACTTGTTGCCCTTACTGGGGCTGATTCTGTATCTGCCGCTGTGCCGGTATTCACGCAAATGACCAATGTTTTATTTCTCCCTCTGCGCATGCGTCTAAGTGCACAAAGTCACAGGACCAACTGAGACGCCCGGCCTCGGAGATGTATTGCGCGTTCCTGGGTGGTGGCGACTCAGACGCACGGGAATGTAGTGTCGCTAAAGTGGTTGCGAGCTCAGACGCTCAGTCGCTTCCTTTGGTGGGGCATACTCTGATGGAGATTCTACACCCAGGGTCTAATTCAGATGTGGTCGGAGGTGCGGTGAATGTTGCGTAGTACCGATGTTCGTACCTCTACTGTGCATGTACGTACCTTCGATGTCTGATCAGCAGGCATGGACAGACTGGGGCTGAAAATCGCCCCTGGCATGTGCGCGCGCACATGAAAGTGGGCGTGCGGACACTACCTACCGGGGTGTGCCACGAGTCAGGGGGCATGGATTCGCGCTACATGGTACACGGGGGCATGCCGTGAGTCAGGGGGCATGGAGACGGGTGGGCTGGCAGAGAGCCGGAGGCTGCACTGCACGCGGCCTTCCCGGCTCTCTGTGTGACAGGACCGTCCTGCCGGCCCTTATGGCATTTGCTGGAAGTGCCAGATGGGTGGTCCGGCCCTTTCAGCAGCAGACGGTCAGTGAATGACAGTCTGCTGGCGTTTGGGGGGCAGGAATAATCCCCTCTTATCTGCCTGGCCACGCATTTTCTCCCCCCCCCCCCCCCCCCCCCACCCCCCTTTTTTTTTTAAATATATTCTCTGAAATGGCTGATAACAGATAGCAGTAGCCTGCAATCAAGTATTCCCTAATATTTCTCACAGGCCATATAGCTTCTGCATATCGTGGAACTTGTATGTTCAGAGCATTTGCTTAGTGCAGGTCGTCGTTTTTCCCCTTTTATAATCCACTTGTGAAACCACACGAGCGTGCATGGTATGCAAATGTCTACCTAATATTTACTCACTAACATACATAGTGGGATGATTCTCGTAGCTTCGCTCTCTTTACTGGAAACCTTTCGTTGTGTTGTGTGTGTGTGTGTGTGTGTGTGTGTTGTGTGTGTGTGTGATCACTTTTCACGCCGCACAGCAATTTTGATGGCTAGGTTTTTGTAGATCAGCAGCAGTTGGTCTGTTAAAGATTTATCCCCCTGAGATGGCACATTAATCTAGCACCCTGTCTCCACTCAGTAACGCCATATATCACTGTATGAAAATGTGACAGCACAAAGTATGGGCCTCACAAAGAGTTAAGGGCAGTTGCGCAGCTGGCGATAGGAATGATCTCAGTTCATCGGGGTCAATCTATTGATTTCATCTTTCCTGCTTTTTTGTAATGTCAAGGAGGGGGACGCAGTGTTTCCTTGCTGAAAAAAGACATGGAATTCATGTCTATACTATCTTTCCCAGAATACTCTGGGGTCTATTCATGAAGCAGTGAAAAGTGTGGAGAAGTGAGCCAGTGGAGAAGTTGCCCATGACAACCAATCAGCATTGAAGTAACATTTATAATTTGCATACTATACAATTGTACGGAGCAGCTGATTGGTTGCCACGGGCAACTTCATCACAGGCTCACTTCTCACACTTCACTGCTTCATGAAATGACCTACCCAGGGCCAGATTATCAATGTGGCGGATGGGACTACGGCCCACAGGCCTTCACATAAACATAGGCCCATCAGCATGACAGCATGATAACGACAGGCCACCCAGCTGGTCACACAGTCTTCCATAAATCATAGGTATTAATGTAATTTTCCTGTTTTCCTCAAAAAATGTTGCAATTTTTCTACATTTTATGTATTTAGGGGACGGATGATGTAGAAGATGACCACACCCACACAGTGCTGGCCATGCCCACATAGCACTGACCACACCCACACAACACTGACCACACCCACATGTCACTGGCCACACCCACACAACACTAGCCTCAGCTCCTCTACTTCTCACAATAGGCCCTTAATCATTTTCACCCGCAGGACCATTTGGCCAATAATATTATATTAAGGGCAAATTATAACATCCGGGTACATGGCTAAACCGGACTGATATAGACACGATCAGTGCGATAACGGGAGACATTTGAATTTCACCTCGCGATCTCCGGTCACTTTAGACAGGCGATCGGCCGCATTTAAACAATTGAATTCCCCCGTGTGTGAACAAAAATGTAATAATATATATTTTTTTGCCTTGTTTAACCTCTGATCATTCCCCCGTGTGTTGATCTTTTTCTCTCTCTTCTTCAACCGCACTCTCTCTCCATTTCCTCCCCCCCCCCCCCCCCCCCCCGTGTTCCCTAAGCATTAGGTAGACAATTAAGAAATATGTACAGCCACTGGAAACAATCAATTTATTGTCAGGCATTTAGATTCTGCCGTATAGATAATGATCATTGTGTCTGGTAAGTGTTGCTGAATACCCCTCAGCTATAATGTACCGAGATATGAATGGGCTGTTCTAATATAAATGGAAATTATGAGCAAGAAAAAAAAGAAGAAGAAAACTGTCGTTAACAGAGTCTTATTCTCCTTTTCCCTTTGAAAGGAAGTTGTATCAGACAAAAGATATATGATGGGAAGCGGAATGGTGATTTTATAATTGCCTGGGTGAACTCTAAGTCGTCGTATGACATATACACGTAGGCTGGGGGCATCTTGGCTATAACAGAGATTTCATTCAAGGTTTAGGATTAGATTCTCATAATAATTGTGTTTGCAAATAGTTTGTAAAGATTGAGTGTGCACGGGCTGACACGGCGAATACAGGTTCAGTATTTGTACATGGAGTATATTCAAATAAATGACACCTTTTATATAATATAGGTATAGGATCTATTGTCTGGTCTTTTTTTGGGAATGAGGGTTTCCTTTTATAAGTAGTATTTCTGCTAATTTGGAGCAAATATATACTAAATGACATAAAAATAAAACCTCATTAGCCGACATTGCTCTAGCATGGGTTGGGCATATTTTGTTAACGTGAGTGTCCACATGGTGGTAATGTCGACGTGTTTGGCATGCCGACATTGGTCATTTTGATACTCCCCATGCCAACACTGATAAAATGCCGAGATAGTCACCACGCCGACACTGATAAAATGCTGACATGCTTGGAATGTTGAGAAAATGTTTCTGGTGGTCCAGCGGTGACTCACCTTGTCCGCCGGCTCCAGCAGTGTCTGCCCTATCGGTGGTCGGCTGATGATGACTTACGGCATACAGTAGTAAGTAACATTCTCAACCCCCACCCTAGTGCTTAACCCTAACCCTCCCACAGCGTAATCCTAACTGTCGGCATTCCGAGAAAGTTGGGATTTTACATGTCGTCTTTGTGAACATGTCAACATTTCAACAATAATAACTTTCAACATTGTTGTGTCGACAATTGATGACTAGCGTACTACTGCGTGTTAGGGGTGTTGCACTTGCCACACAGGTGATTTTAATGCCAGTACTTTTTCAGCTAGAAAAGTGATTAGAAGTTATAGGCTTTAATTGCTCCAGTGCTGACCTGTTGGAATAAATGGTGGAGGATCCAAAGCATACTTTCAGTGGTGTATATATAACGGGCCTCTGGGACAAGGTGGGCCCACATGTACACTCGGCACCCATATAAATATACTTACCCCTCCAAAGTTCTGCGGCGGCCACCGCCTCAGACAGGAATGCGCAGAAGAGGTATCCCCGGGAACAAGGCGTGGACCCCCTGTTCCTGGAAATGTGTGCATGGTCAACAGCCTCTGGCACAAAGCCAGAGTCTCCTTCGCTGCAAGACAGGAGAGGACACGATCAGATCTTCTTCTCTTTTAATCTGCCCATGCATACGTCCCAATAGTTTGACACTGAAATCAGGTCAGTATAAGCTCTGCGTGTTACTGCCATAAAAAAAAACATGGCTCCAGCGTTGCTACTGCCGCGGCCAGTCTGCGTGACCATAGACTCACTCGGAGATGCTGCGTAGGTGTGCGCAGTTGCTGTGGACTTTGCATTGACTCAGGTGGGCGTCTCTTCATTCTTTCCTGGGCGTCTGCTTCACTTGCGATGATTCCGCAAGTCCGTAGGCTGTAAAATCGCAGCGCAGAGAGCATGTGCGTACACATCTCAATCGGAACCTGTATACGAAGCGCTACGATGCAGCAGCCGTGGCTTTTTTCCGTTCCAAGTTCCATTGTACATTGTGTACGAACTCAGCCGCCTGCAGCTATCAGTTTGGGCAGCACAGTCTCCTGGCGCGTTCTAGTCAAATGGCGTTACCACTAAGAGGCATTTTTCGGTGAAAAAAGGCGCAAGACCATAACGGGACCTGGAGGCTCACTTGCCTGTGTGGCGTACTGAAGCTGGATGTATGAGGACACATCTGTAGATCTGCGGAATCCACGTCCTTTCTACTGAAACATCTGGGTACCTAAATATGCATTCTGGAAATAATATGGATCTTTCCCCAATGCATTTCCCTGTAAATAAATACCTCTAACATACTGCATCCTTTTTTATCAGCGTTTTCACTTTAATGGTAGCGTTTTATGGCAGGTTTTAGAAATGGTGCTCCGAGAAATTGTTGGCCATGTGTGCAATTATACATAGAATAATCACATCAAGGGGAAATACGCACTCACTCTCGTTCTCGCTACTAAAGTATAACTGCTTATAGGAATAATATTTATCGACCCATAAATGTATATATGTTTTCTAACATATGTTTTATGATCCTGGCAAATCACCAAGGTTTAAATTAAATTTCCTTTGTATGGCAAAGATCAACGTGAGGGCTTTTGGCATCACCCCATCTTATTATACACAATCAAAGAGCAGAGAGTTAGAAATCTTTTATCAAAGCTACAAGCAAAATTCATTAAAAATAGCAGTAACACATGCATTATAGGATTTTCTCAGAGATTGCATATGGGGGAGTTACGCCGCACAAACTACAAAAATAAAAGCCACAGGATTTTAATCATATATTTATACTTTGATAGATCCCATGTGTTACAGTGTTTTTGTCTTTCATCATTAGGAATATCCACATCTAGCACTTAGGATGCTTTCGGCCTACTTTTCCCATCATTGTGTAAGCTAGCCAATTACTTTTGGCTTAATACCGCAGAGTTCTGAGCAAGTCTGAGCTTTTACCCATAGCAACCAATGTTATAATTGGCTTTAAGCAGCATCCTCTATAGACAGGTTCGGTATGTTTTACTGCCGCTGGGGATGGCGAATGTTAGTATACCGACATCGGCATCCTGAGCGGCGAAATGCAGGCGGGGGGGGCGAGCTCAACTAAGCCCCTTACTTCGCTCACCACAGGTTCTATTCACCCTCTATGGGTGTCGTGGAAATCACCTACCTCGCCGGTATACCGGTGGCAGCAGGGGCGTCTTAAGAGAGGAGGGGGCCCGTTTGCTCCTCTCCACGGCGCCGTAGTCTCCGGCGCCATGTTTTGGAGACAAAAGTCAAATTGCACATGCGCGGCGGCCATTTTTTTATATGTGTTTTTGGCCGCGACGGCTGCCGCTCCAGCGCCCGGCGGTGGAGTTTGGAGAGGTGAGTTTGAAAATATGGGTGCGGTGTGGCCCCCCCTCTGGACCCAGGGGCCCATGTGCACCGCACACATTGATTCCATGATAGAAACGCTAGTGGCGGTATGGTGCCCCCGTCGGGATCCCGGCTTCTATGTTGTGACCTCCGGGATCCCGATGAGCGGTATGCTAACTGCATACCATATAGACTATTGATATCTAGTATTGGTTGCCAGAGGTTATAATACAGATGTGTACTTTCTTACAGTTTCTTCAGTTGCGCACTAGATCCCATGCAACTCAGCAGCGCATCATATGTGTACATTATGCTAATTCGCATAATTAAAACACATAGACGTGACTAAACTGCATTGCTATCATGCACTGATCAATAAAGTGTGCGACATTTGTGCATCTGTTTGCGAATAAGGGCTACGATGTGAGTGGTTGCAGCCGGGGCTCACACCGGGAAATACTGTGCTTCATCTGCAACTTTGTGTGTAAACACAGAGAAAAAGAGAAAATGCAGGTGCACACTCTAAGCACTAAGAACACTGGTAGTCAGAACAATTCTGATAAACTCTGCAATTTAACATGGAGTAAAATTTAGATTTTTGGCATCATTTATGGCCAAAAAACATGGGCCCAAAACACCCTAATTACTACTACTC